>NW_022145551.1:0-25000 GCF_000002235.5 Strongylocentrotus purpuratus
TGATAATAATATCAAGATTTCCTGTATCTGGGGAAATTTCCAGTGTTAGTAACGGATATGATTCATTTTTTTTTTTTTTTTGGTGGGGGGGGTGGGAATGTTTTAGACAGTTTTAAACATAGTTAAGTCATAGCTTTATACATATTTGACTATCGTCATACACAAAGCAATTTCACAGAATTCCCTAAATATATGAAAAGAATATGGGTTGTTTGGCATATATAAGGAAAAAGAATTTATCTCCTTCTATAGTTCGTCTTTATGAATGTATTCCCCCTGATAATCAGTGCAACTGATATTATAGTTGCTTTAATTATATCAATCTAGTATTCTTTAGAATTGTTTGATTAATATAAGCATTTCCTCTTATCGTGGTAATTAGTTAAAACAATGGCAGATTACAGAATAAAGTAATCATTCCTATTTACCTAACCTCAAATTGGTCTGGCGAAATAATTACGAGTTTTGCAAAGTCGACCCTTATACTTTCATGGCTATTATCACCGAGGTGATTAATAACAAACACACGTAATTTGTAAAGCAGTGACGTTCATAGAACCCGCCAATCAGCATGGAGATTAATAAAGGTGGCTACTGATTGGCCAGTGGTTGATAAGGGAGGGTCTTGTTCGATCGTTGCAGATGCGTTCTGTCGTTCGGCGCCGCTGAGGGAAAGTCACCAATTCGGAGAAAGTCAGTTTGTGATTTGTTTTACAGTGCCAAGTGCATGATCACTTGAATGAAAGGGGGAAGTAGTGATTCCGTAAACATAATCAGCCAGTTGATTCCATGAACTCATTGATCATATTCTTGCAAATTAGACAATCAAATGTTGCATTCTTCTCCTGTGCTTGCTTATTATCTATACATTACTGTTAATTATTTTTGCTATTTGGTACATACTTCCAAAACCAGTACGTTTACTGGAATTATGATTATATCTAATGGGCCTATTCAATGACCTAACAAAGTACCCTTATTAGAATGCAGAGGTTCACTCCACGTCTCGTTTTATTTTGGAAGCACAGGTTGACCAGATGAGCTTTTGCTCAAATAATAATAATAATAATAATATTTATTTTTTATACAGCGCTTAATACAAATATCTCTAAGCGCTTTACAAATATACTATTAAAAGACCAGTGAGCCCCAAAACTGGATTCGTGAAATCAATCTCATGGTATTCATCAATGGGTATGGATACTAGGGGGGGGGGGGGGGCACCGCAAATGTTTCTTTCGTTGGAAGGCAGAGCAGGCGATAGTAATACTAGTCAGTCAGGCAGCCAACTATACACCTACATGTAGCCGCCATTTTAAGAAGTATCGGGTCTTCCATCCTTTATTGTAATAGCAAACAGAACAATGCCGTAAAATAACAAGAGTGTGGGTGATCATGATGGTGGTTGTGGTGGTGATGATGGTGGTGGTGTGGTGGTGGTGGTGGTGGTGGTGTGGTGGTGGTGGTGGGGGTGGTGGTGGTGGTTGTGGTGGTGATGATGGTGGTGGTGTGGTGGTGGTGGTGGTGGTGGTGGTGGTGGTGATAGTGATAATGATGATGTTGTTGATGATGAGGATGAGAGTGATGATGATGATTCCCATCTTTATAGGGCACCATGCAATGGCTCTTTAGAAGTTGTTATATGCTTAATTATGATGAATTATATAAACACACAAAGTCTACAAACAATCATTTACTTCTTCGTGTCACGCTCGCTATTATACACATGGTACATGAGTCTTCAAGTTTCTTGTCATTGACTTCAGCGGCGTAGCTTTTGGGGTGCAATCGCCCCTGCCCCCATCTTGCGAAGTGAGAGAATGGGAGAAGGGGGAAGAGAGAGAGAGAGAGAGAGGCTGACTGTGTGGAGCACGTGGCTTGGCTAGAAACAATGTTCCCATTCCAAACCCTCGTTTCACTATAGGTCCGTGTATCCTCGCATTCTGTATTCCGGCACCCCCCCCCCCCCCCCCCTCTCCCATTCTTCCCCCTTTCCATCATATTAATGCTAGTGCCTCTCATGACCTGAGTGATTCACGGGCCGAGGAAATGAGTTTACTGTACCGTAAACATCTCCGTTCTCCTTGAACATGAAATGGGGTTTCCCATGAACGTGAGAAATGTGTTGGAGTGATGTGTAAACCTGCCTGATATCGGTACGACGGGAAAGAAAAGTTTGACTTCTGGGAAAGGTGAAAAATAGCTCTCGAAAAGGTGAAAAAGATGAAAAATAACTCTCGAGCTTTTTCATTCTCTTGCTGTATAAAGAAATTGTACACCCATTTGTTGTCTGCACCTTCACCTGCTGTCACAACACATCCCATCCCAGTATAGCTTGGAAAAGCTGCTTCAGGGATTACCTAATCTAGTATCTAGTATCAAGTATCAAATGTAATACATGTTTGAGTTGAATAATATACTTTAAAACAGATCTCCTTAAAGCCCCACTGTACTACTTGGATCTACTTGCTCCCTCTAAAGAAAACAATGCCTAATCGGTGACCATAATTGGTCCCCCATGAGCCTCTTTTTCTTATGTTAATTTAGAGCTAAGATGTTGAGATAGCCACCTGTCAGTGACCTTCCTGGATGGTCTAATACCCCCTGGCCAAACTAGTACAGATGGGCTTTAAAACATATCTCCTGAAAGAATTACTCTTCACATGCCCTCATAATTGAAATATAACAAGAAATATCGGAACTTGCTGCGTTCCTGATAATTACACTAGATAAATAGATAAGTGTTTGGGCCGTAATTTCATGTCGCATTTTTGTGTAGTTCCATATATATTTATCCCATGTACTCATTTCTGTGTGCACTGCATGGGATTCTCACCAAGATTCGGCTGATTTCTTTTCATATTGATGTTTCCAAAAAAATTATCATACATAAAAACCTAAAACTTAATTATCCTTAAAACCTGAATGACCATAAATATTGTGAACTACATAACCCACCTTTTCCAAATCCTTGAAGACAGGTTCTTTCTCAATTTAATGTCATGAACAGGGGCCCCATTTCACAAAACTTGTCATCAGTGACAAATGACAGTTTTTGTTATAAAGCTAGTGAAATCCTTGCTTCTGATTGGTTATCATCAGATTTGTCACTGATTTTTGTCATTTGTCATTGAAAAAAGGCTTTGTGAAACGGGTCCAAATACTTGACTGTAGGGATTCAAATGACACGCTTCATATTATCATATAACATCATTGTGTAAATGTTAACATGACTGGTTACAGTGGCTCAGCAACAGATAGCGTGGAAAACACGTGCCCCTGAATCGGCGTAATGTAATAGAAGTATTTTGATTTGCGCAAAAAAAGTGTCATCGTGAGAAATAATCCATATTCACAATCCGGCAGCGGTTTCTATTTCTCGTTTCTAAGACATGTTAATTAAAATATTCAATTATGGAGCCAGAACGATTAATGCTTTTTTTTTTCTTTTTTTCTTCAACATTCGTTGTATTTATTCATTCAATCTCAAAATGTTTAACAAAATTCTGTGCATAACGAACAATGTAATTCCATGCAATGGTATGCGATTTTATACATTAGAACCTCGTCCCAACCTCTTTACAGCTCATTACACCGTATTGCCATTCTATAGAACGCTCAATGTGGACAATCCTTCATAACAGATCATTTGATACAATAATCAAGATCAATTCAAGCGCAAACACAATACAGTCGTGTAAAGTTTACTTCTGAATGTGTTGCCAGGAAATTCAAAGGAATGAAGAAGGACAAAAATCAATACAAAAATAAATTTGGCATCAACTTTTGATAGTGTTGACTCACATGGAAGCTGAATGGCGTAGTCATGACATCATTGTACATAATTATTTTAACATAAACAGAATGGTGGGATCCTTTAAGAAGACTGGTAGGGGCTGCATGTAAGAGGGTGGGAGGGGTGGCGGGGTAGGTGTATATCTTCTGGCGGTCCTTTGTGGTATAGACCAAACATTTTTTTGTTCATTCCAATGTATCTGTTTGGCCAACGTACGTTCTACACATGGATATTTGCTTCGCTCACTTGTAAACGAAAATTACTTGTTTCATGGGCTTCACATGAGGTGGGGGCGTACCCCCTTGCCCATTTCGTTCTGGAACGCCACTGCCCCTCTGTAACCTCAATGTCTCAATGTCTCCGAGGAAATGAGTTTAGTGTATCGTAAACATCTCCTCTCTCCTTGAACATGAAATGGGGTTTCCCATCAAAGTGAGCATTGCGGTACAGTGATTGTGTATACCTGCCTCATATCAGTAGGGACGGGAAAGAAAAGTTTGAGTTCTATGTATGGTGAAAAATAATTTTATAATGTAATACATGTTTGAGTGGAAGAATATACTTTAAAGACCGTCATTACTACTGTGCCAGAAGGGATTAGACCACACAGCGAGGTCACTGACAGATGGCTATCTCATTAACTCAGATCTCAACTAACATAAGAAAAAGAGGATCATGGGGGACCAACAGGCACCGATTGGGGATTTTTTCTATATAGAGGGAGCGATTAGCTACAAGTAGGACAGTGGGGCTTTAAAATATATCTCCTTAAAGCCCCACTATACTACTTGGATCTACTTGCTCCCTCTAAATAGAAAACAATGCCTAATCGGTGACCATTGGTCCCCCATGATCCTCTTTTTCTTATGTTAATTTAGAGCTGAGTTGATGAGATAGCCACCTGCCAGTGACCTCCCTGGGTGGTATAATTCCTCCTAGCCAAACTAGTACAGATGGCCTTTAAAACAATTACTCTTCACATGCTCTCATAATTGAAATATGACAAGTAATATATGAATATTTGCTGCGTTCCTGGAAATAAATGTAAATAGATAAATTAGTGTTTCTTAGACATGTTAGGAATAAATTAAAATGTTCAGTCATTATGGAGCTAGAACGCTCAGTGGTTTTCTTCTTTCTTTCAACATTCGTTGTATTTATTCATTCAATCTCAGAAGTTTCACAAAATTCTGTTACATGTTTTAGATGAGCATAATGAACAATGTTATTCCATGCACCGGTATGTGATTTTATACAAAGGAACCTCGTCCCGACCTCTTACACCTCATTACACCTTATTGCCATTCTATAGAACGCTCGATATTGATAATCCTTCATAACAGATCATTTTGATGCTATAATCAAAATCAATTCAAGTGCAAACACAATACAGTCATGTAAAGTTTACTTCTGAATGTGTTGCCATGAAATTCAAAGGAATGATGAAGAAAAAAATCAATACAAAAATACGTTTGGCATCAACTTGTGATGGTGTTGATTCACATAACATGGAAGTTGAATGGTGTGTAGTCATGACAATCATGTGCAGTTTCTAACATAAACAGAATAAGGTGATTCTTTTTAGAAGACTGGTAGGGGCTGTAAGAGGGGATGGTGGGATGGGATGGGTGGAAGGGGTATATCTTCTGGCGGTCCTTTGTGGTATGGACCATAAAAATGTTGTCCATTTCAATGTATGTTTCGCTCACTTGTAAATGAAAATTACTTGTTTCATGGGCTTCACATGAGGTGGGGGCGTACCCCCTTGCCCATTTCGTGCTGGCTACGCCACTGAAAGCTACCGTGAGAACCATGAAATATCAATTATTCGGCTTCAATTCCTCTTTTATTCATCCCTAATTGGTGAAACCAAGTATCAGTTTCATCTCTATCATTCCCCTTCCGTGGTAAATCTCTCCGTTCCAAATACAAGGACAATTGATTTTGTCAGCTTGCGTGTATTCGGAAAATATATTCTTTAGGGGTAGATGAAAAACCCAATAATGATGATGAATGTGCGCATATAAAAAAGACATTTGGGCAAAAGATTATTATTTTCTGTCTAAAAGCGCTTCCGTTTTGTTCAGAGATGATTAATTTGGAGCCGATTTGCCCATAAAATCCACAGGGAATTGAAAGGGGTACCCCCCCCCCCCATCCTTTGACGGGGCCTTGGCTGCCAGCCAGATGAGCTCATAGCGCAAACACAAAGGGTTATTATTCTATAGAGTGACATGAGAACATTGCCACAAAATTTTGTCCTTTAATAGATATGTAAAATACATCGGAAGTATTTTTTGAGATCATCATAATCTGCTAAAATTCAGAAGGGGACTTTGTTTTAATTGCGACATCGCACTTTTATTACTCAGCAGACGTTCTGTGTTTATTTCATCATTTAAGCGCTTAGAGACATATTTTGTGATAAGCGCTATACAAATGTTGTTAATTATTATAAAGATAATGCCCTTATGTTAGTGAGATAATATTCCTTTTATCATTTTCCAAATGAAATGGAGTTACAAGCCGAGCATGAGGTCACCATAGTAATATTAATTGGATTAGTATAAAGCGATGTGTGAATAGAATCTATGATTATGATGACCCAGATTGGACAGCCGACCCGAGTTTGTTTCTTTGTGAATCTCGCGACGCCCTGACATAGAAAAGGTCGATAAATTACATACTGACGAATTCATAAAGCAGAATAATAAAAGAGAAGAGAAGAAAAGAAAGAAAAGAGATGAGCAGAGAAAAGAACAGAATAGAGTAGAATAGAATAGATGAAATAGAACAAAACAGAACAAAACAGAACTGAATATAGAACTGAATATGAGCAAAACATATACAAAAAACAGAAATAGACAAATAATCAAAACGAGTGGGTGGTGGTTTGTAAATAATTCGGTATTTACTAATGTAGATAGCTTGATATTTACTCATCTTCACCAAAATACACACTTTGCAGTTCGAAGTCCTTTTTAGGTGTTATTGAAAATAATAGAAACGCATTTCCGCAGAACCCTCTTTTGCCCAGCGATGGTGGTTTTCATCTAAACTAGCAATACATTGAAAAACATATGACCTATATTTTGTTTGTTATGACAACTCTTTGATCAAAAGCCATTTCTATTTATATGGTCTTATTGACTTTAATCTGAACTAAGGATTGTAAGAGATGTACTATAAAGATAAGAGCAATATAATTTGTTATTTTGACATCTAGTGAACTTCTCAGTGAATAAGTGCGAAATAATTGGCCCGTGAAAGTTCGCGCGCATGCTTGACGTAGAGAATACGTAACAATAAACCTATGGCAGCCATTGTTATGGCCGTGCTGGGTTTTTTAAGTGAAGACAGGTGCACCCGCTGAATTGCTCGAAACACTACACAATATTATGATTTTGATCATCATTAAAAACAGATGAGATCATTGCTATGATACCTAGGGTGTCACAACAGAGGCGGAACCAGGGTTTTGTAAAAAGAGGGGTATATAATGGGGGGATCTTAGAATTGCGCTAAATAATTGGCAGCTTTAAAGGGCAGGGGCACGGGCCGGTTGTGGGACCCTCCTCCTAAATCCGCTAGTGTATGCTTGTCCTTTTTAACGAGGGGGGGGGGGACAACATGTTCCGCCAAGTCCCAATATTCCTACAATTCCTATAGGTCCTCCCTCCAATGATTGAGAAGGTCCTCAGAGTTGCATCTATGTCGACGTGGATATTTTCTTTTTTTACATTTTACCAAAGGATTTCAAATTGAAGAAAAAAAAATCATAAAGAAGACAATAATCACGATATAATTATAAAATAACAACAATAGCAACAATAGTGAAAAAGAAAACGCCATCATCTTTACCACTTTGGAGACATGGCTAGGAAGACATCACAAAGGTGTCAAACCCACTTCCCCCGCCCCCTCCACAACCCAACTCCGAGGATTCCTCTGTAAATATTATTATCATGACAGCACTTTCACTTTAAGCAAGAGAACAACATATTGACATTTTTTTAAGTAGATTCAAACACACTTGACAGATTTAACAATGACAGATGTTTTTCCGAATGTAGTTCGGCTTTTCAACTTCCTTCCCTCTTGCAGTCGATCGAATTTCTCATAAAGTTATAGGAAATCGTGGAAATCTGTGAAATGGATTTACCGTCAAACCACGTAGGAATCTTGCATCTTATAAATTGCATTACCAGTGTCCTATAAACTGATGTGGAACAATCATGTTTACGGAACAGAATGTACAAAATAATCCTACGTTTATTTTTTCGAAAGAAAGGTCTTATTTCTCTCTGCATTAAAGGTAATACAAAGTTTTGGGGAATTTTGAAAATTGGGTGGATAGTGATTCTTTACAATTTTGATATATTTGGATGCCCCTGTGGATGTATTATAAGCGTTAGAAAATTTAGCCCCTATAACACTTCTGCTTTCGAGAAAAATTGAATAAAAAATTTACCGGTGCTCCCGGTAAATTTTTAAATTTCAAATAGCGCCTACGGCCATAGAATGGTAGCTGCGACCCTGAAAATCTCAGAATATGTAGTTGAGATATATAATTACCAAACAGGAATAGCTAATCGGTCGATTTTAGTCAAAAAACATTCTTTTATAGCATAATTAACATCTTGACCTTGAGAGGGAGTGATACAACATAAAGAGTTTATTATTTACAATTTCATAACTTTAGACTCGATTTCAACCGCGACAACGATCACTGAATATTGTAGGATCATATATGCTTCCAATATGTTCATTTGAACCAAATTCATGACCCCATACCAAAACTTTGTATTACCTTTAATATCTTTCGTTTTTAAGATTCAATTTAGGAGGATAACAGTGATTACGAAGTGGGGGATGGAGGGGGGATGTATATACTTTTATTAATCAATCTGGAGGTACACCTTGTTGTCATGTTTTGCGCGGCATAACATGGATGGTGCAAAATTTAGGTATTACAGACCACATACAGTTATGATAATATTTGTATAATAATATTTGTAAGATAATACTTGTATAACAACATTTGTAATCAAATCTATTTCCGCTTACGACGCGTTATCAGAATTGTTAAAGGGCGTTCAAACCAGTTGACAAAAGTTCATTTATGTGAAAGGGGGGGATAAGATTTACAGAATGGTGAAAGTTTGAGATGTGAGATCATTAAATGAGTGAGAATCTCATATTATGGTAATTTGGCCCGTGGATTGTGACGTAGAAACGGACAACTCACCCGTAGTGTACAAACGTATACTTACTTTCTTTTTTTTCCTCCAAAGTGCCTCTCTCTCGGGGCACTACTCAAAACAAAGGCCTATAATGGATAGCAAATTTTTGTAGGTCCTCTAAAGAGGAAGAAAGAAAAAAAACCTGAGTTATACATTTTTGTTTAAATACAATTTTAGTCATTTTGTCGATGGAAACAAATGGGAAAGTTGTCAGCCATTACTTCACAGAGACATTACCGATTCAGCCAGTTGAAGTGCTTATACCTATAGTGATTGCAGCTTTGAAGTAGTAATAACTTTACATTTTATTCCAATTTCATTCAAACTTTCACCAGTCTGCTTTTCTGATTTTTCTACTTCCTTCTAGAATAGTTTGTTATCAAGGTTGGATTTCCATTTAGGTATCGCACTCTATTGTGTGGTTTTTCATTTTTGTTTCCTTCTCCCTTTCAGTCATGTGGTATTTTGGGAAAATGTGTAATTCACCTGAAAATTTAACGAATTTAGGCACCCCCCCCCCCCCCCCATTTATGAATTGACTCATTTAGCCATGAGATAACCCTTTGTGCCAGCAACAATCCGTTTCGTATACATCTAAATGACACACGAAATAGTGAACCATGCAAAGCAGACATCGCATACAATAATGGTAATGGTGTAATACATGCAGCAATAGAACGCTCGCCCTATCCATAGGATTTATTGCAACACCAATTGAAATCGTTTCAGCATTTCCTAATCTCGCATCTCAATAAGTGTTGCATTTGCTACATTGTCCATTTATGATAATAACAATTATAATGATAATAATGATAATGATATTAACATAATAATTATTTTTATAATAATACTGATATATGAGATTTGTAAGCCGAATTCACTTGAAAGTAAATGCTCAAGGCGCACTTGTGTAATAAAAACCACAAAAAGAGATCACTTAAAAGCGTCAGCATTAAAAACCAGAGAACAGAATTAAGATAGAACATACAAAAATGACATAATTAATTACATGCCGAATTAGACGATTACATTTTAAGATTAAATTTAAACACTACTATTACGATTCTCTCGAGGGAGATCATTCCTCAGCGAAAACCCTGCATGAGTAAATGTGTATTCCCCCACTTAGAATGGAGCTATTAGGAAGAATAAGAAATCCGGAGCTTTGAGAGTGGGTTAAGATTTGAAAATGTAATGATTCATCAATGAAAAGCAGAGACATGGACACAATGAAATAAGATCGAAACTATTTTTTAAACAATGCGTTCAATGTAAGGGGGAAAAAAGGGCCTTGAATCATGAAAATGATATGAAGGTTTTTGTTTTAAATTGTAAACGAAATAGTGAATGCAGACATCTACTACGCTGCCAATTATTGAACGCTGTATATCCATAGGATTTATTGCAACACCATTCGAAATCGTTTCAGCATTTCCCAAATTTCCCAAAAGAACAAAGGTGCTTTCCCGCACTTGGTATTAGGAAGCTTAGGACGAACAAGAAATCCGGAGATTTGGGAGCGTAAAGATTTGAGAATGCAATGATTCATCAATGAAAATAATAATGTACTGCATGGGGAGCAGAGCCATGGAAACAATAAAATAAAAGCAAACCATTTGGAAAACAATGCGGTTAATGATGGCCAAAAGAAAGGGCCTTGAAACATGAAAATGCTTTGAAGGTGTTATTTTATAAATTTTGTTATGGCAAACGAAATAGTGAATGCAGAGATTGATAATGGTGTAATACAGAAATATCGAATTTCTAAAAAATTTCCTTTTCATCAATGAAAGTCATATTTTACTGCGTAGCAGAGCCATGGAAACAACGAAATAAGAGCAAAACAATTTTGAAAACATTGAGTTCCATGATGGGACAAAAGAAAAGGCCTTGAAACGTGAAAATGATATGATGGTTTTATTATTTTTTATTTTAAAGACCCCATAATGTGTCATACTTGTTCTCTAAGTCAGTGCCCATCCCCCCACCCCTCCCCTGTGACAAAGCGACCCTAAATATTTAGCCACACGGTATACCCATGGACCTACTACGCCGCTGAACTATCCAAGGGATCGCATCAACATGTTCCCAGTGCGAAAGTGAAAGTTTTTTTTTGCCAACTTGTTAAATATCGGATTACAGATGGGATTGTATTTCAGAGTGACGTGTTTTCCCCTCGACTTGAATCAGGAATCCCCATATTTCTATCATGTAAAATAAGAAAAAAACGAAGAAGATACCCCCCCCCCCCCAAAAAAAAACAAAAAAAAAAAAGTCTGTGTAACCGATACCATCATGAGAGTCAAGAGAGGTATATATTCAATTTCATGTGACTTTTTGTTTCTTCTGTTGCCGGCTTGTTGAGAGAGAGAGAGAGAGAGAGAGAGAGAGAGGAGGGGGGAGAGAAGAGGGAGAGAGAGAAAATGAGAAGGTTAGGGAAGGGTAAGAGGAGTGTATAAGAAGAACAGCAGACACAAATACCAGTGGTTAAACACTACCAAAGAAAGTGATCCTTCGCATTTTCTCCATCAAGTAATACCACTATTGCCCCCCCCCCCCCCGCCCGCCCCCTACCCTCTCCCGACTTGACCCAACCCACCTGCACACAAGCTCTTCTTTATTCTATTCATTAATCAAATTCATTATGTTCACGTTTTTCATGAAATGTTGATGTAAAATGATTGTGAGTGACATTTTCCTAACTCGTGTTTTATTGACAATACGAAAACACGTGACACATTTCTCATGTAGATAATGATCTCTTCCTAACATGAAATCATTCGCGAGCACGCCATGACCTCGAGGGAGGAGCCAATGTTATGTGTCTCCAGGGCATGTGCCCTGGTGTCTCTGTCTCTGTATTGATTACAGCAGGAAACAGAAAAACCTGTTAACCCTTATTTTCTGCAAATTAATTTTTGAGTCTGTCCTTCCGTTTGCTTTATTGATGCCAATGAATTCATGAGAATTCATTAACAAAGTTAACCTATGTTATTGGAGAATGGTGTCTGCGTGTCTGTGTGTGTAAAGGGGAGTGTCATTCGATTCATAAAGCCCACTTAATTAGAAAAAAGGGGAAAATAAGGTCCAGCGGGACTGCACTACTTGTAGCTACTTGCGCCCTCTATATAGCCAACAATACCTAAGCGGTACCCATTGGTCCCCCATGGTCCCCTTTTTCTTATGTTATTTGAGAGCTGATTTGATGAGATAACCACCTGTCAGTGACCATGCAGGGACGTCTAATCCCTCCTGGCTAAACTAGGGCAGACAGGCTTAATATATTGAAGCGATCATCGTTCTTTCTGTGCTTTAACCTACGTTTTATCTATAGTTTGAGAAAGAATATTCCACAATACAAGCAATATCATTCTTCTTTTTGACAAAAACATGTTAGAATCTGTCAGTTTTAAAGTCGCAAAGTTCGCGAGAAACAAACGCAGAACTTAATTCAACTCTATTCAATCCAATGTAGTTTATTAAACATACAAGGAAGTAGTTTACGATGTGAAAATGGTCCTAAAATAGGATAATAATAATAATAATAGCTCGTTCTTATATCGCGCTTTTCAGGACCGGAGGCCCTCACAAAGCGCTTTACAGATAAGTACATTATTACCCCGGTAATTGGATTCAGGCTTACCCGCACACAATGTATGCACATTCTCCGCTCCCTGGGGAGCATTCCAGCCAGGCGTCATTTTTACATGCGCAGGATCCCCGATTAAAGTACATAATCATTCAAATCACATTTTAATACAAGTCTAAAGCTTCTGGAAACAAATCGTTCATCATTATGCGAAACAGAAGCAAAAGATCACTTGAATGTATTGGCTGAATTTCTCTTTTCATCAAAATCAGGTTTATGTTTATCTTTATCTCTCTGTTTTTGTTTTTTTTACAGAAGAGAAAGAAACGGCACCTCTTACTACCAAGGTCGTGGAACCATCACCCGGTATCAAGTATACTGACATAATGGGCAGTAACGAGGCTCGTAAGTACATCATTCCTTTTTAGATATCTGACGGAGAAAGTTGGGCTTACTTTGCATTCATATTTTATATTTATTTAATTACTTCCTGTTCCGTGGGATTACTAATCATTTAATAAAATGAAAAAGTATACAAAATGCTCATTCCTCATGACGTAACGTCAGGGGCTTTACTTTATTTAATATATCAAAAAGTTTGAATTTTGCTCCGTTGCGCAAGTTGTCATGCAATATTTTTAACTTGTAAGGTACACATGATTTATTATTATATGAGCGAAACAAACGTTTTGCAATTCATTGATAAGAGGGTGTTTTCTTTATAGTTAGCTTTGTTTTCCATATTGTTTATGTATCTATAAACAAATCGACTGTTTGTTTTGAGAGGCTTGTAATATATATTGGCTCTTAACACTCAAATATCATCACTTCTTACAATGATAATATGAAACGTGATACAAAATGATTAAATTGATTTTCTTTGTATTTGAAATGAATATCTGTTTTATTCGTCTTGTTTTATTTTATTCAGAAATAATTGAAAAAACTGAGCATCCGGGAGAGTGCTACAGCAGACGAGATATAATCCTTACTGCCTTTGGTGCCGTAAGTTATACTTAGTTCTTCTTCTTCTTCTTCTTCTTCTTCTTCTTCTTTCTTCTTCTTCTTCTTCTACTCTTCTCCTCCTTTTCATTTTCTCCTTCTTCTTCTACTTTCATCCTCCTCCTCCTCCTTCTTCTTATTAAATACGTTTGACCTCTAATAAGGGGAAGGGTCGATCCGGGAAGGGGGGGGGGGGTTAGTTGTCGGCAGAAAGTCGACATTCTTGATTTTTTAGTACGACGTATTGTCCGAGGTGTTTTAGCCCGGGCATACTCTCTCTTATACGCATAGTTAATGATTGATTGACTGATTTATTCATTTATTCATTTATTCATTTATTCATTTATTTCTTCATTTATTTCTTCAATTTTTTTTTAAATTCATTTATTTATTTAGATAATTATTCATTTACTTATATATTAACTACTCAAATAATTAAAACAATTATTGATTTATTTATTTATTCATTCATTCATTCATACGTTTATAAATTTATTGATTAAATCAATATTTAATTCATTTTTTTCCAAACACCCTGATAATTGAATTTCACAGGAGTCCACTTTCAGCAAAAAGCACAGATGAATGTATTAGACGAATCTTTTACAAGATTACCGACATATTATTAATCTTTTCACTTCTTGTCACAGTCTATTGCAGTGGTTATAGTCGTGGCCGTCATCTGGATGATTCGTAAGGTTCGAAAACGATGCCAAAAAAGGAAATTCGATGACCATGAGGGCTACCTGCCAGGTTTACCGATGGGTCACTCACAACCAGTCGTAGGCAACGGGTACGCTGTCACCGGTGATTCGGATGACGACTCGACAGGAGATTCCAGAGCGTAGTCGATGTCGGTTTAACTCTATCAATCGACGGTTGATCAGGAACTATTCTTAACTCTTTAAATACCTCGGTCATGACGATGTGCTGTAACATGTTAACATCTATGGCATACAGGGATTTTTGTGACAATGGTCGGTTAGGTGACGAGGAGTACCTACATACTACTGCCAAGGGGCTAGTCCAGAAGTTGCAAAGGGGATCTACGGCCATATAAAATCGTTGGACTGTAGGATCTTTGGTAACAAATGTTTTAACAGACGACCGTATATCCAGTCATTGCTTGTCCTAAAACGGCAACGCCGATTACAACCCTGAGAAATTATGGCCACATATAGAGTGGTGAAGTGTGACGTCATAAAAATCTATTTTTAGAATTTCTCAATTTTTTCTTCATTTTCCGAAAGAAATTCTAAAAATGGATTTTTATGACGTCACAGCTTTGGTACTCTATAGGACGTGACTGTTCATATTTCAAGGGCAACTTTACAGGGGTTAAAGGGGCATGTTACCCGTATTCCAGAGGGCGCTCAAAATACGTACGCGCTGGCGGACGGCGCTATAGCTGCCTATTGACACCAACAGAATACGGCTCTTACCCAGATGGCATGTTCGGATAACTACACTGGCGGGAACATGCCCCTTTAATGTACATGAATTCCACTATATTTGTACATGTATTCCACTTAAAGCCATACTGCACCAGGAGCACGCCCTCAAAATCCCCGCTAGTGCCATCTCAGGTGAGCTGTAGCAGTATGGTCCCGTGAATCGCTGCTTCCCTAGATGTCCTGTTGGTTGTCGCATCTAGTCCTTTGTCTGTTGAGTGGGTTACGCTCTGTTCTCAAGTTGAAAATAAGATGGCGTTGTGCAATAATCGGTAGCAGAGCCATCTATACACAGAGTTTGGCCAACTTGGTTGTGTGCTTGCCCAACAAAGCAGCAGTCACCATATTGTGTCCAACTCGAACCGGGTTGGCCAAACTCTTATTCCAAACCTGTAGAGAAATAAATACATAATCAACTAATGTCGTTGGATTGTTGTACTTGGCTGTTTGTGATTAAATATGTAGTGACGTGAAGTACAAGCACTACTAATTCATTGCGAGTCTTAAAACAACAACGTCAAATATTTATCGTTAGTGTACAAAGTATATACTGTATTTATATGCTCTAGAATATGCCTACATATGCATTCACTCCTGAGTGTAAATTTCTTCATGGAAAAAGAAAGAATGTTATCCGTTGTTTCGGATTTTATTCACCACGTGCAGAGCTTTCTTTTGGAGTTTTTGTTATTTTTTATATCTAGAGGCTGGAAGGCAAAATTCCACTGCCAAAATATTTTCGTGAAAATACTTTTATCTTGATATTTTTATTGGTCTTCCTTTCCATCAATTCACTCTGAGAAAATGTTTGAAACTGTTTAACACCGACATTGGTACCTTAAAATTCTTAAAGTGTCTGGGATCTGTGCACGGAGGACCAAGCGGGAGGATGCGGGGCTTACACTGCATGCCTCTCATCCATGCCAGCTGGGACGTACATTATAACGTACATTCTCCGCAGCAGACTACGATATTGTTATGGGGGTATAGCTAAAGGAATTTCAATAAGTGAAAAACTCAAAATAAAGCAAAGAATGTCTAATACAGAGATATACATGTGTTTAAGTTCTCAATTAAATTAAGTTCGATTCTCAAACATATTTATCGCGTCAAACACTGCTCATCGAAAAAGAGCAAGCTTTTTTCTACATTTTTTATACTTTGAGGAGAAAAACACATTTTACCTGGTTACATTTCTCTCTTATATGTCGTGAAAACGGAAAAGTAATATGTAATTATCCTTCCAGACCTCGATTCTTGATGGTAAATGTCGTATTGTATTACTCTAGAGTTGATTCTAGTCTGTATTTTTTGTTGTATAGTCGCCATTTTGAGGGTTGAAAAAAATGTTTCTCTATGATTGTTGGAAAAATACATAAGGTTTTTGTTAACATTGTGCAATAACATATTATATTTTGTAACATATTAGGCCTTAAACCATATAGAAAAAACTGCCATGAAACGAAAAAAAGAGAGAAATAGCGAAACTAAGAGACTTGGGGGAAATGTAGAAATGTATATTCATATCTATTTTGCGTATATAATGAATATTTCACTATATTGAGTTTGCGTGAGTTCTTATTGCTTTGTATATAGTCTATATATTCTATCATTATGTAATATTACTGGTTTATATGTTCTTAAGTTCACTGTACATTTTATTTTGTATAAAAACAAAAGAGAGAGTTATGATGATTATGGAGAGTACATACGCTGCCTGCCTAGTACACTGTCTGGGCTGTTTCCCTGTCACGCGCCTGAGCAGCTGATAAAATAAAACACCCTCAACGCTAAAACGGAAACAGGCCTTTCTAACGGTGTATTTTGGGGGATCGCGTGATTAGTGGAGCCATTGCACTCCTTTGAAGAAAAAACAATTATGTAAAAACTACTCTCTGTAATATTTATGTACATGATGTATAGCTTGTATTGCAATTCATGAGATAATAAATGTCAAAGCCAATTTTGTAGTTATTATTATGTATGATAGTATGTTTTATTCTCTCACACACTAGATTCATGTTATATGTATATCCCATGTAGGATTTATATGACGAAGCAGGGGCGTCGCTAGGACATTTCGAATAGACGATGGTAACACACAAAAATAATGATCCAACAAGGATATATCAATTTGGTTATCAGATTTTCAAATTCACTTCTAACAATCAATAGAGTAAAAAAAAAATCAGCATCAGTTTGGCGATATGCTGCCCTCATGGCTTTCCAAAACATTCCAAATCTAGCCAGTAGATAATATGGAATAGGGCGACACCTTCACGACCCCCCCCCCCTTCTAGCAACGCCCCTGTATTCTACTAGTAGATCAGATGCAGAATATTGTGTTTGAGTTGTTTTCAGAACATTGTACCAGTAGAATTGTTACCGATAGTATCAACCAAACCAGGGCCCCGTCTTATAAAGAGTTGCGATTGATCCGAATCAATCGTAGGTCAATCGCAGGTCAATCGCAGGTCAGTCGCAAGTGTACACTCTCGTATCTCGTAATGTACATAGTTGCGATTGATATCAAGCGATTCGTCGCAAACGTTGATAAGACGGGGCCCATATTCGTCATAAGTTATTACATGTTTGTATGCATATTTCTGTATGGTTGATCGAATTGCACATGTCTGATTATGTTAAAAAAATAAACAATTTGAATTCAACACCCTATCCTTCCTCAAGGTGCTTTCTTCTAAATAATGTTTATGATGACGTGGATCCTAATCAAATGATTGGTTGAGAGCGTACATGTGACTAGGCATTTATTTTGCCTAATTTTGATAATGACCGGTCATTAGTAAAATCATGTTACTAAACATCATTTTATAAAAGAAATAAACCATAATCTTATTTGTTTATTGTGTGTGTACTAATGAAACATGGAAACAATTTAAAGTTTCTCAACTTAATAGAGCTGGTGTTAAATGATCTTCATGTATATAGTCAGGAGGAGTTCAAAGTTCGCTACACCCACGCCCCCCCCCCCCCCCCCCCTCCCGATTAGTTTGTTTCCCTTTAGGAACTCCACCAGACAGAAAGAGAAATCATTATGCATTTTAGAAGTAATCACTATACTCGCATTCACTCTTTTCTTCGATAATGTCACTGTGAGGAAGTGTCGGACTACATTCCCTTTTGTTTCAACACACAAAGAGATTAAAATGTCCCCAAAAAATCTTCAAAAGGTATGATTCGGGAGGGTCTTCTCTTTTTAGAGGACCTAAAATAATTACGATGTCCATTATATATATTCAATAGTGCCCCAAGGGAGAAGGCACTTAGGAGAAAAAAGAAATTAATTATATTTTTGTTCACGACGAAACGGGAAGTTGCCCCACGACTACGTCACAACCCACTTACCAAATTAGGCTGTATATAGCTTATGTATATATGGCTCTGTCTTATGCTCATACGCTGCCGTTTGATATGGAAGTGCCATGTACGGCACTGATATGGCACTGTGCTCATAGATTGACGAGCGCCAGCCGCGTTGATCTATATAACTCGAGATTTGACAAAGATATGAAATCAATAAACCGGCAATAGAAGTAAGAAAGATATGATCTTTCATTTTGATGCCATAGTGATCTGAAGCCATAAAAAACCTGGTAATTCTCGTTAATCAATAATAAAATCCTACTAACAACGAAATTTCTCCCTTCTGGTGTTCCTTACCAATAACACAATATTGATGGCAATGGATGTCTATTAGCTCAAGAGAATAAATAAACATTCAAACAAACAAAAGTACAACATACTGTTTATCAGGGTCAACGAATTCAGTTTATTGGATGTTTCCCATGACAATAATTGTTTCATTAATGCACTTTTTAAAGATTAAATTGAGTCCTGGGTCATGCGATTGCATTGTACGAAGTACCACGTTCTGTTTATCAGGGTCAACGAACTTTTAATAGATAGAATAGTTGATGTTTAATTCATTAACTCTCTCTCTCTCTCTCCTGTCGCTACCTCTTTTTATCTCCTCTTTCATTACAAATTAACAAGTTCCGATATATTTTACGCCATCTCGTCCGCATATACTTTATTCGTCAATATTCTCAGTGCAGGAAGTGCTTTGAATATTCCATGGATCCCCTCCCCCCTCTCTCTCTCTCTCTCTCTCTCTCTCTCTCTCTCTCTCTCTCTTTCTCTTTCTCTCTCTCCCTCTCTTTCTCTCTCTCTCTTTCCCCTCTCTATTTCTCTATATTTATTTCTCTCTCTCTCTCTATCATAATGCATAATTTAGAATACAATGAACTTTTTACCATATTTATAAAGTATTGCGGACAAATTATTTATAAGTTTTTAACAAATTGGATACTGAGAACGAGTGTTCAGGATTGTTGAATTTATCTTCATTTTCGAACAAAAGTTCGTTTTTAGTTGCGTATCCTGGTATCGGTATAAGCAATATTTCTAGACTCTAATTTTGGTTAATGACTTTCATTAACTTAAGTACTGCATAATTATCATCTTTCTTTGCCAATCAACACTTGAGAGTAGAAATTTCAATTAATATTCGCGCTCATCCTCTCTCTCTCTCTCTCTCTCCCTCTCTCTCTCTCTCTTTCTATCTGTATCTGTCTCTCTCTCTTTGAATAATGAAATTCAGTGTGGTTCATGGGATTACTGAGGTCTCTTTCAAAAGTCTTGATCATAATTACTGATAACTGCATTAAAAAAAAAATCCTAACTATGTCTTCGATAATGACGACGAAGAAGAAAAGAAAAGAAAATACCCCCTCCCCCGCCTAAGAGAGATGATAATCGAATATCTGTCATTTTGACGACCCACACACTTTGTGGATATTTTGTGGAAAAAGTTTTGCCAAAAAAAGTAAAAAGTAGATAAATGATATATAAATAAATAAATAAACAGATAAATAAATAAATAAATAAACAAATGAATACGTAAATAGATAATGAACAGATTGATTAATTAATTGATTATATTATGGACAAATAGGTAATACAGGTGCAAAAAAAACGTGGGGTTTTTCTCCCAAATATTAGAAATTATTGGGTTTTCAAACACATTAATTTTGTTTAATTTTGTATACATATTTTGTAAAGTTCATGATAAGTTGAGGAATCATTTCTCAGAATGAATGGATTTAGATTTATCGTTATTGTGTAGGGAATACCGGAAACACAAACGTAAAGCAGTTATCAATAAAACAAGGTCAAAGTTGTCTCGGGGTGGGGGCAAGCACGTAACGTTTGTAAATCCCTCATAATTTAAATCCCTTGTCAGGGACTTGCAAGCCCTCCAAAACTTATTTGAAAATACAACTTTAGCAACAAGATGGGTTCATGAAACTATGTGCAAAATTTCAGATCAAAAGACTATGTGATTATGTGAAAGTTGAAGTTCTCACTTCAAACACAACAATGAAGTGAATACAACAAATGCCAGTTGCAAAATTGAAATTTGATAGTAAATATCTTGCCACCATAATTTTAGGAAAGTTATCCATTATAGTCAAACCTGTCTATAGCGACCGCCAAAGGGAAACACAAAAAAGGGTCTCTGTAGACAGGTTCTTTAATTAGTACATGTTTCAATTAAATACCATTTTCGAGGGAAACAACAAAATGTGGTCTTTGTATACAGGTGATCTTTGTGGACAGGTGGTCATTAAAGCAGGTTTGACTGTATAATAGTTTCGTACAGCATTTTGGGCTTTTAAAAAGTTTTGAGATGTTCAAGAAAGGAAAAATCCCTGCAACGCCCCTAAAAAAAGGAAGGCAATGCCATGGGATCCGGTGCCATCACATGCTTTCCCCTTCCGCTTGACCCTGCTCCCCCCCCCCCCCCCCCCCCCCCCCCCCCCCCCCGCCTGAGATGCGGGGAAGTTTGAGACGGAAGACATCGCCCAATATTTCCAACAAACGTAACTCTAAAGTCCAACCCCTTGGGAATATCACTTTCACTTTTTTAATGATTTTGGAGACTTGAATGGTAAACTAATTTAATATGACCATGGTTCTGGCATTTTGATTTATCTTGTAAAATTCTGATTCGATTTTAATTTCGCTTTCTTTTTTGACTTAATAATGTTTTCGGTATACCTGTGGTGTGATGCGTCCCAATGTTGTATTATTGTTTCCTAAAGGTTCACTTGCAAAGAAGACAATGCAGGGATTGCAGTATTGGCTGAGATATGACCATCTGAATGAATATGTCCTATGGGAACTCAGTGTTATATGCTCTGGCTCCTAACATTAGGAGCCAGAGCATATAACACTGAGTTCCTATGGGGAGTATATTTATTCAGATTGTCATATCTTACCCAATTCTTAACATATTCAATTGGTTTTCGACATTTGGACATTATTTGTGATGTTCTTTCAGAAAATGAAGAAAAAAATTGAGAAATTCTAAAAATAGATTTGTATGACGTCACAGCTTCGGTACTCTATAATTATGGTTGCACCATGAGCTAAATCAAGAAGTTTGATTCAGAATCTGAGACAAAGTTCACAATCGGACAAGAGTGTCCTGGCCTAGAGAGCAGAGATTTCCGAGTTTTAAGAAGAAATCTTGATAAATAGAAATGCTGAGGATGTTAGGATAATGCGCTATAAATTATTGATCACTCCCGCTTTATAGGAAGGAAACTCTTTGTGGTTAATTAAACATCAACATACATGTTTTACCTGTCGTTTAGGTGCACTGTAGTTCATAAATCATTTTACCACTAATTAAAGTGAAACAAAACCACTAACCGCAACTAAAGAATACCGCAACTAAACCCCTGTATTTTGTTTGGAAACTCCAGTTTGGTTGATTCTCTCTTGTCATGTATCATCAAAACAAAATGCTTTAAAGATAAAGACCAGTTATGGTTATGCGATCGCATTGTAAAAGAAACGTTGTGAAATCGAACAGAAAATTAGGTTGATCATCTAGCATAGATGATAAGAAATTTGGCCCAGTCTTCATAAAGTTGCAAGCACTGTACACAGAGAGATGTATACGGGACTACGCATACGTGCGCGTCACGTGCGTTTTTATCTCTCACACACCAATAGATAAACTAATTTACCAAATAATTAGTAAGGCGGTTTCCCGGCAAAATTTGTATAATCATGTATTATTCAAAACATATTCTTTCACATGATTGGTAATAAGAGCTTCCATTTCATTTTTTGAAATTGGGGCGTTTCCAAAACTGGTTTTCTCCTTTAATACCATTAGAAAGTGCGTCTATTCCCCTTTTAAAGCTTATCTGCCGTAGTTTACAGGAGGGATTAGACCGCTCTGCAAGGTCACGGGACAGGTGGTTATCTAATTAACTCAGCTCTCAGTTAACATAAGAAAAAGAGGATCATGGGGGACTAATGGTCACCGATTAGGCATTGTTTGTTATATAGAGGGCGCAAGTAGCTACCAGTAGTGCAGTGGGCCTTTAAATGATATCACATTTGTTATGATTCTTCAGTAACGAGTGTGCATTACATCAAAATAAGGGACAAGGCCAAAAGTGAAAAGATGCAAAAATGCACTGCTCTTGAAGAGTGAATAACAACACCAGTGCTTACCGGTGCACTTTAGAGTGCAATTTGGATTCCCCTACAAAGCAAGTTATATCATAACAATTATTATTATGATTTTAATTACCATCGAATTCATCATCAACATTATTCATATAACTATTCATATCATTTTCATTATCATTATTATCATTACCAATACTATCATTATCATAAATATTATTATTATGATTGTAATTACCATCATCTTCACTAGCATATTATTATTCATATTATTCATATTAATATTATTATTATTATGATTATTATCAGTGCCATTATTATTATCAATAATATTCTGCATCAAGAGAAGGACCAGCTTTTGGTGGTCATTCCCCCTATTTTTCCAGAGTTGTGTCGCAGGTTTTCCACCCCGGAAACAGGGTCTTCGAGTCTACTTTCGTTTAGAGAAAACAATGCATGAACCCGACCTTGAAGGTTATAATGACTATCCAGTAGATCTGGGTCGCACAGAGGGAGAGGGAGGGAGAGAGAGAGAGGGGGAGAGAGAGAGAGGGAGAAAGAGAGAGAGAGGGAAAGAGAGAGAGAGAGAGAGAGAGGGAGGGGAGAGAGAGAGACAGAGAGAGACAGAGAGAGACAGAGAGACAGAGAGAGAGACATAGAGAGAGACAGAGAGAGACAGAGAGAGAGACAGAGAGAGAGAGACAGAGAAAGAGAGACAGAGAGACATAGAGAGAGACAGAGAGACATAGAGAGAGAGAAAGAGAAAGAGATTTGGAGAGAGGGAGAGAGAGAGAGGGAGAGGGAGAGAGGGAGAGAGATAGGGAGAGAGAGTGAGAGACAGGGAGAGAGAGAGAGAGAGAGAGAGAGAGAGAGAGAGAGTAGGGTATTAATCTGTTATTTTATTGATGACGTTATCATGTTGCATGTATTGCCAAATGCAAAGGGGTATTTGTAAAAGAGTACCCTATATCGGCTTATCTTATGTTGAAAAGAATAAAGAATAAATAAATAACAAATGTTCGAGCACAAAAGACAATGGTCGTTTATCACTTGATTAAAGAGAAAGTTTTTCCCTTTACCCTTCTTTTAATTTTTCTTCCTGAGTGCGTTTTATAATAGCCCTTCAGAAAGAAAAAGTCGCCCCTTTTTATTGAATGTGTTATGCCATTAGCGACACTAATGGGGAGAAAGCTTAGTACGAGGTCAATTCATAGTTTGGGTTTCACCGGGGTTTTTCATTTTTTGTCGATTTATCTTGCTGCCCCTACACTATTGGTGGGGATCTTTTTCCATATTTCCCCAATTTAATGATTAACAATTGCCAATGTTTATAAACATATTTATTTATGATTAAGCTCAAAGGGCAATCCAACCTTTTTGAAATAATTCATTTGTAGGAAAGCAGAACAATGCAAGAGAAACAGATTGGCGAAAGTTTGAAATAAATCGGACCAATAATAAGAGAGTTAGAAATATGAGATCACTAATCCATCCGAATCTCTAATGGCAATTTGTTCATTGAATTGTGACGTAGTCGCGGATACATTTGTTACTCTCCTGTTAGTCGTGCACAAAGATATAATTAATTTCTGTTTTTTTCTTGTAGGTGCCTTCTCCCTTGGAGGACTACTTAATTGTATCATGGATAGCGTATTATTATAGGTCCTTTAAAGAGGAAAAGGCCATCCTAAGTTATAAATTTGGGAAAATTAGAATTTTAGTCATATTGTGTGTTGGAACAAATGGTAAGTTGTCTGGCTCTACGTGACGTTACAGTGACAAAGTGACATTACCGTTTCGGCCAATGTGAAATGCCCATACGACGTATAGTATTAACAAGTTATCGAAGTACATCACTTTCTTATTATGTTAATCCGATCTCATTCAAACTTTACCCAGTCTGCTTCAGTCTCTGAATTTCAGCTTTAAAAAAGTTGTTGTCCATTATGGATGGTTGTCCTTCATAGCTCCTCGACTGTCTACAAAACGCCACACGCAGCCGCGTTCTGTGTTTCTGGGGAATCCCAGTACGGTATAAATACCACTTTCTCTTATCAAGGGCATGACACACTAAAGTAGGGGATTTCCCTTCGGTGGACGTAACAATCGCGGCTCCTGATTGGTCATCAGCAGATTTTTTGTTCACTGATGTCGTTTGTCAATGGAAAAGGCTTCGTTAACTTTACTATATAAAAGCGTGGGAGAAAGTTTCAGGTATCACTTTTTGAAGACTTATTGCAGTGAGCGCTTCAGATCGAGATTTACAAAGCACCAAATCATTTTGAGGACTTAGAAGCTAGTTTGCCATTTTTGTAAAGAGGACTCACTTTCGTTGTTCACCTCGTATATATTTCATTTTACGCCAACGTTTTTATCTTCGATTTGCTTCTCGCAATTATTATTTATATGA